>NC_090646.1:681108355-681128355 GCF_040937935.1 Hyperolius riggenbachi
GGTCCTGAAGGGGGCAGGTGCGTGCGCATGAGCAGCACACGATGTATGCGCGCAGATAATTTTAAAAGAGAGAGACCAGTGCGAGGCAGCCTAGTGCTCATTTTTAAATGGGCCTTAGGCCTAGTAAATTCAAATTCAGTAGCAGTGCATTGTGGGTAACCACCGATGTTCACTTTAAGCTGAATTATTGCAAATTCCTTCTGTTTTAAAAAGGCAAACTACGCCAAGCTATAAAAAATCCATGTATCCCCTTTGATGTTGCATGTATATAGCTGTCGTCAGACAGGATTCAGTCTGACGAAGGCTCAAAAGCCGAAAGGATACTCTTAAATATCTTTAAGTTAGCCAATAAATGGTATTATTCCGATTCAAAACTCTGTGTTGTTCCTTCTCCTCAGTAAAGTTCTGCAGACTGTGTGACTTATAGTATGTTTACCTGACATATTACACAGCTGTAGCCGGGGCTGCCGGTCCCACTCTGCTGGTGTCACTAATCACTGGACCATGTGACACTGGTGACGTATACATGAAATAATAGCGCCTGGAAAAAAGGGGTACAGGGGATTGCTGCTAGTAGAATATCAGTAAATTTACAGATATTTTACTACTTTCTTCCAATAGTAAAATATCGATAATGTTTACCAATTCTTTCACGGTAGCTAAACCTAACCCTGCTCTCACACAGAACCCCCCCCCGGTGATGCCTAAGACACCTCCTGGTGGTACCTGACCCTAGGACCCCCCTCCCCGGTACCTAAACCCAATCATCCCCTGGGTGCACCTAAACCTACCCCCCCCTGAACCTTAAATCCCTCCCCCATGCCGCAAAGCTGCAATATGCAGCATGGAAGGTAAATGTCTGCACCCGATAGCATCGCAGGCGCCAGGGGCTTGCGGAAATAATTGTGGCACTGCACAGCGACTCCCACAAGCCCCAGGTGCCCACAATGCTACCAAATGTACATGAGTTTAGCAGTGGTATAAGTACGCCTGCTCATAAAAATGTTGGATCAAGCTCCCTTCTCCTTTAAGACAAAAATTAGTGCCCACAAAAAAAAAAATAAATAAATAGGCAGCTTGTCACATAGATAGGCAGTGTCCCCTTAACATACCTAGGCAGTTACCTTGTCCAATAGTGGTCCCTTTATGCCACCCAAAAAGTACCCTGGTTGTCTAGGAGCCCCCCAACCCCCAATAGTATTCCCTAGTCATTTAGTGGTCCTCCCAATTGCTTTCCCTGATGGTCTAGTGGTCCCCCACCCCCACTGTATTCCCTGGTTGTCAAATGGTCCCCCAATAATATTCTAGGTCAGTAAACCCCCTAATAATATTCCTTTCTCATCTAGTTCACTATCCAGCAGTGGCTGCATATGGTACTAGTAAAGGGCTCTGCTTCTGACACAGGAGAACAGTGTTTAAATCTCAGCTCTTCCTGGTCAGTAAGTCAGCAGCTATTCAGTAAGAATCCCCTACACTGCTGCTGCATTTAGAGCGCCCCCTAGTGGCTGCAGCTCTGGCGCTTTGAGTTCAACAGGAGAAAAGCACAATAGATTGCCCTCTGAAGTAATCCCTAGTTGTCTACTGGGTCCCACCATAGTATTGCCTTGTCATTTAGTAGCTCCCCCTGGCCCAGAACCCCCCCCCCATGACATCACCCTCCAATTCCTATTTACTTTGCCGTAGTTTACCATTCAGCCTCAGACCCTGAGGGAATCCTGAAGGCAGTCAGCACTGCAGGCAAAGTAGCCTTTTGGATTGGATGGTGAGTCCACACATTATTTTGATAGTATGTACAATTTTCTTAGTGTGTACAATCAATACAATCTGCATTCTCATATAGAAATCAGGTAGCTGCCACCATTTAGTGGTATCTAGTCCTGGAAAAGGGCTGTTTCAACAACCTTACTAGAGATAATATAACAATCCCAATAAAACAGTTATAGTAACATTCTCTCAGAAAAGCGGGAATCCTATCAGAGATATTCAAAACAAGCACTTAGACAAACTACTTTTAAATAATGCAAAAAGATGAGTACAGAAAATGTTAAAAAAAAGTATCTAACAATGAACAGATTGATATAGTAAAATAACAGGAATAAAGGTGAAAACAATAACTGGGTACAGTCTGAGCAGTCAGGTAGAATTACAGTGTCCTTTGGAAGTCCAAACAGAAGATACAGTCCAAAGATATAAAGCCCAGATCGTGGATAGTATATAAATAGGCAATGTTAGGACTCTGGTCAGCCTGTGTGTCCAGCAATGTAACCCTTTCTCTGCTGGAGGGTGGAGATGGTAATCAGAGATGGGCAGCCAGTGTGTCCAGCAATGTAACCCTTTCTCTGCTGGAGGGTGGAGATGGTAATCAGAGATGGTCAGTCTGTGTGTTCAGCAATGTAACCCTTTCTCTGCTGGAGGGTGGAGATGGTAATCAGAGATGGGCAGCCTGTGTGTCCAGCAATGTAACCCTTTCTCTGCTGGAGGGTGGAGATGGTAATCAGAGATGGTCAGTCTGTGTGTTCAGCAATGTAACCCTTTCTCTGCTGGAGGGTGGAGATGGTAATCAGAGATGGGCAGCCAGTGTGTCCAGCAATGTAACCCTTTCTCTGCTGGAGGGTGGAGATGGTAATCAGAGGTGGACAGCCTGTGTGTCCAGCAATGTAACCCTTTCTCTACTGGAGGGTGGAGATGGTAATCAGAGATGGGCAGCCAGTGTGTCCAGCAATGTAACCCTTTCTCTGCTGGAGGGTGGAGATGGTAATCAGAGATGGGCAGCCAGTGTGTTCAGCAATGTAACCCTTTCTCTGCTGGAGGGTGGAGATGGTAATCAGAGGTGGACAGCCTGTGTGTTCAGCAATGTAACCCTTTCTCTGCTGGAGGGTGGAGATGGTAATCAGAGATGGGCAGCCAGTGTGTCCAGCAATGTAACCTTTTCTCTGCTGGAGGGTGGAGATGGTAATCAGAGATGGGCAGCCAGTGTGTCCAGCAATGTAACCCTTTCTCTGCTGGAGGGTGGAGATGGTAATCAGAGGTGGACAGCCTGTGTGTTCAGCAATGTAACCCTTTCTCTGCTGGAGGGTGGAGATGGTAATCAGAGATGGGCAGCCTGTGTGTTCAGCAATGTAACCCTTTCTCTGCTGGAGGGTGGAGATGGTAATCAGAGATGGGCAGCCAGTGTGTCCAGCAATGTAACCCTTTCTCTGCTGGAGGGTGGAGATGGTAATCAGAGATGGTCAGTCTGTGTGTTCAGCAATGTAACCCTTTCTCTGCTGGAGGGTGGAGATGGTAATCAGAGATGGGCAGCCAGTGTGTCCAGCAATGTAACCCTTTCTCTGCTGGAGGGTGGAGATGGTAATCAGAGATGGTCAGTCTGTGTGTCCAGCAATGTAACCCTTTCTCTGCTGGAGGGTGGAGATGGTAATCAGAGATGGTCAGTCTGTGTGTTCAGCAATGTAACCCTTTCTCTGCTGGAGGGTGGAGATGGTAATCAGAGATGGTCAGTCTGTGTGTCCAGCAATGTAACCCTTTCTCTGCTGGAGGGTGGAGATGGTAATCAGAGATGGTCAGTCTGTGTGTCCAGCAATGTAACCCTTTCTCTGCTGGAGGGTGGAGATGGTAATCAGAGATGGTCAGTCTGTGTGTTCAGCAATGTAACCCTTTCTCTGCTGGAGGGTGGAGATGGTAATCAGAGATGGGCAGCCAGTGTGTCCAGCAATGTAACCCTTTCTCTGCTGGAGGGTGGAGATGGTAATCAGAGATGGTCAGTCTGTGTGTCCAGCAATGTAACCCTTTCTCTGCTGGAGGGTGGAGATGGTAATCAGAGATGGGCAGCCAGTGTGTCCAGCAATGTAACCCTTTCTCTGCTGGAGGGTGGAGATGGTAATCAGAGATGGTCAGTCTGTGTGTCCAGCAATGTAACCCTTTCTCTGCTGGAGGGTGGAGATGGTAATCAGAGATGGGCAGCCTGTGTGTCCAGCAATGTAACCCTTTCTCTGCTGGAGGGTGGAGATGGTAATCAGAGATGGGCAGCCTGTGTGTCCAGCAATGTAACCCTTTCTCTGCTGGAGGGTGGAGAGGGTAATCAGAGATGGGCAGCCAGTGTGTCCAGCAATGTAACCCTTTCTCTGCTGGAGGGTGGAGATGGTAATCAGAGATGGTCAGTCTGTGTGTTCAGCAATGTAACCCTTTCTCTGCTGGAGGGTGGAGATGGTAATCAGAGATGGTCAGCCTGTGTGTCCAGCAATGTAACCCTTTCTCTGCTGGAGGGTGGAGAGGGTAATCAGAGATGGGCAGCCAGTGTGTCCAGCAATGTAACCCTTTCTCTGCTGGAGGGTGGAGATGGTAATCAGAGATGGTCAGTCTGTGTGTCCAGCAATGTAACCCTTTCTCTGCTGGAGGGTGGAGATGGTAATCAGAGATGGGCAGCCTGTGTGTCCAGCAATGTAACCCTTTCTCTGCTGGAGGGTGGAGATGGTAATCAGAGATGGGCAGCCAGTGTGTCCAGCAATGTAACCCTTTCTCTGCTGGAGGGTGGAGATGGTAATCAGAGATGGTCAGTCTGTGTGTTCAGCAATGTAACCCTTTCTCTGCTGGAGGGTTGAGATGGTAATCAGAGATGGGCAGCCAGTGTGTCCAGCAATGTAACCCTTTCTCTGCTGGAGGGTGGAGATGGTAATCAGAGATGGTCAGTCTGTGTGTTCAGCAATGTAACCCTTTCTCTGCTGGAGGGTGGAGATGGTAATCAGAGATGGGCAGCCTGTGTGTCCAGCAATGTAACCCTTTCTCTGCTGGAGGGTGGAGATGGTAATCAGAGATGGGCAGCCAGTGTGTCCAGCAATGTAACCCTTTCTCTGCTGGAGGGTGGAGATGGTAATCAGAGATGGTCAGTCTGTGTGTTCAGCAATGTAACCCTTTCTCTGCTGGAGGGTGGAGATGGTAATCAGAGATGGGCAGCCTGTGTGTCCAGCAATGTAACCCTTTCTCTGCTGGAGGGTGGAGATGGTAATCAGAGATGGTCAGTCTGTGTGTTCAGCAATGTAACCCTTTCTCTGCTGGAGGGTGGAGATGGTAATCAGAGATGGGCAGCCAGTGTGTCCAGCAATGTAACCCTTTCTCTGCTGGAGGGTGGAGATGGTAATCAGAGGTGGACAGCCTGTGTGTCCAGCAATGTAACCCTTTCTCTACTGGAGGGTGGAGATGGTAATCAGAGATGGGCAGCCAGTGTGTCCAGCAATGTAACCCTTTCTCTGCTGGAGGGTGGAGATGGTAATCAGAGATGGGCAGCCAGTGTGTTCAGCAATGTAACCCTTTCTCTGCTGGAGGGTGGAGATGGTAATCAGAGGTGGACAGCCTGTGTGTTCAGCAATGTAACCCTTTCTCTGCTGGAGGGTGGAGATGGTAATCAGAGATGGGCAGCCAGTGTGTCCAGCAATGTAACCTTTTCTCTGCTGGAGGGTGGAGATGGTAATCAGAGATGGGCAGCCAGTGTGTCCAGCAATGTAACCCTTTCTCTGCTGGAGGGTGGAGATGGTAATCAGAGGTGGACAGCCTGTGTGTTCAGCAATGTAACCCTTTCTCTGCTGGAGGGTGGAGATGGTAATCAGAGATGGGCAGCCTGTGTGTTCAGCAATGTAACCCTTTCTCTGCTGGAGGGTGGAGATGGTAATCAGAGATGGGCAGCCAGTGTGTCCAGCAATGTAACCCTTTCTCTGCTGGAGGGTGGAGATGGTAATCAGAGATGGTCAGTCTGTGTGTTCAGCAATGTAACCCTTTCTCTGCTGGAGGGTGGAGATGGTAATCAGAGATGGGCAGCCAGTGTGTCCAGCAATGTAACCCTTTCTCTGCTGGAGGGTGGAGATGGTAATCAGAGATGGTCAGTCTGTGTGTTCAGCAATGTAACCCTTTCTCTGCTGGAGGGTGGAGATGATAATCAGAGATGGGCAGCCAGTGTGTCCAGCAATGTAACCCTTTCTCTGCTGGAGGGTGGAGATGGTAATCAGAGATGGTCAGTCTGTGTGTCCAGCAATGTAACCCTTTCTCTGCTGGAGGGTGGAGATGGTAATCAGAGATGGTCAGTCTGTGTGTTCAGCAATGTAACCCTTTCTCTGCTGGAGGGTGGAGATGGTAATCAGAGATGGTCAGTCTGTGTGTCCAGCAATGTAACCCTTTCTCTGCTGGAGGGTGGAGATGGTAATCAGAGATGGTCAATCTGTGTGTTCAGCAATGTAACCCTTTCTCTGCTGGAGGGTGGAGATGGTAATCAGAGATGGGCAGCCAGTGTGTCCAGCAATGTAACCCTTTCTCTGCTGGAGGGTGGAGATGGTAATCAGAGATGGTCAGTCTGTGTGTCCAGCAATGTAACCCTTTCTCTGCTGGAGGGTGGAGATGGTAATCAGAGATGGTCAGTCTGTGTGTTCAGCAATGTAACCCTTTCTCTGCTGGAGGGTGGAGATGGTAATCAGAGATGGGCAGCCAGTGTGTCCAGCAATGTAACCCTTTCTCTGCTGGAGGGTGGAGATGGTAATCAGAGATGGTCAGTCTGTGTGTCCAGCAATGTAACCCTTTCTCTGCTGGAGGGTGGAGATGGTAATCAGAGATGGTCAGTCTGTGTGTTCAGCAATGTAACCCTTTCTCTGCTGGAGGGTGGAGATGGTAATCAGAGATGGGCACTTCCTGTCACATGATCTGGTTTCCTCCCCTCTCATTCGAGGGAGAGATATAAAATCTCTGGAGTTATTATATCAGTGCGTCAGTTAATCTGATCATGCAGAGAATGAGACCTGTGTGTTCCTTGCATTCTCTGCTATTCACCGATATCAAACACTTGCTAACCACTAGCTTGTGTTACAGAGAAAACCATATCTTTGTGACAGAAGGTGATAGACAAGCGGTTTCTGGCTTAAACACTACAAGCTGGCATTTATAGAGAGAAGGTTAATACAGTAACTATAGTAAATCCTGCAAATTTGGTATTTTTAGCCCATATGGGGGCTTTGCTATCAACCACTAAACTCGGCGGCCATTAACCAATTTTCCACATGAATTTTAAAATCGATTTTTCTCCAAAACTATACGATCTTTTTGATTTTTTTACCATCTTGTTCCCCCTGTCCTCCTTAACATACCCTGCAAATTTGGTGTTTCTAGCATAAACAGGGGCTTTGCTATATACCGCTAAATTCGGGAACCATTAAACGCTAAAAATAACCATTATAAAAGCTTTTACGCAAAATACATTTTTTTTTTGTGACTATTTCGCAGTTGATCCCCCTCCGCCATGCCACTGTCCAGGTTTTGGTACACTTTTTACACCTTTTTTAAAGAAATTGTGGCTACATAGATGCCCTGAAAGTTTTGATGTTCGCCTACCCGTTAAAGTCTATGAAGGCCAACGCGAATGGTTGGTTCGCAAACATTTGGCAAAAACTAGCGTTCTCGTAATGAAAATTCGATGTTCGCTACATCACTATTTACGACACGGATCTTGTGTTCTGGTCCCCGGACTCTCCTTATCAATATTCATTGAGGTAACCCCACAGAATGTGAGGGGTTCTACTGGAGAGAAAGTAATAGTTGTATGGCCCCTCTCCAAGAATACCGTATATACTCGCATACAAGCCGAATTTTTGACCCCCAAAAAGGGGGCCAAAAGTTGGGGGTTCGGCTTGTATGCGAGTCATGGTGGTCCGCGGGTCCCCCCCTCCGCTGGTCCGCGGGTCCCCCGCTCCCCCCATGGCCGCCGCCGCCGCTATTACCTGGCTGCATCTTCTATTTCAATCTCCGTTCTTGTAAACATTCAGAGCAGCGCGCCCGGCGCTGCTACTGTGACGAGGCAGGAAAGAGCGTCCTGTTACTATGGGAACCGCTCTTTCCTGGCTCGCCGCTCGTCACAGTAGCAGCGCCGGGCGCGCTGCTCTGAATGTTTACAAGAACGGAGATTGAAATAGAAGATGCAGCCAGGTAATAGCGGCGGCGGCCATGGGGAGCGGGGACTGTACTGGCTAAACTGGGGCACGTAACTAGCTTTACTGAGCGCTATACTAGCTAAACTGGGGCGCTATACTAGCTATACTGAGCGCTATACTGAGCACTATACTAGCTAAACTGGGGCACTATACTAGCTAAACTGGGGCACTATACTAGCTATACTGAGCACTATACTAGCTAAACTGGGGCACTATACTAGCTATACTGAGCACTATACTAGCTATACTGGGCACTATACTAGCTATACTGAGCACTATACTAGCTATACTGGGGCACTATACTAGCTATACTGAGCACTATACTAGCTATACTGGGGCACTTTACTAGCTATACTGAGCACTATACTAGCTATACTGAGCACTATACTAGCTAAACTGGGGCACTATACTAGCTATACTGAGCACTATACTAGCTATACTGAGCACTATACTAGCTATACTGAGCACTATACTGAGCACTATACTAGCTAAACTGGGGCACTTTACTAGCTATACTGAGCACTATACTAGCTGTACTGGGCAGTATACTAGCTAAACTGGGGCACTTTACTAGCTATACTGAGCACTATACTAGCTATACTGAGCACTATACTAGCTATACTGGGCACTATACTAGCTATACTGGGGCACTACCTACCCATACTGGACACTTTACTAGCTATACTAAGACACACTCGGGGAATAAGGCGGCCAGCATATTCTACCCCCGGCTTATATGGGGGTCAATCATTTTCCCCTGGTTTTTCAGGGAAAAGTTGGGGGGGTCGGCTTATATGCGGGTCGGCTTATATGCGAGTATATACGGTAAACAAACAATCACTTCCTATAGAGAAGAAGCCTGGGCTGACAGAATACTGTTTTTTTTTAAGGTGGCCACAGCGCGTCATCCTCCACTGAGGTTAAGCGGTTGGCTGTCCGCTGACATGCGAGTTGTACAATTACCTTTGTGAGTATAACTTTTGACTATCAATAAACTATCCTTTTTGATGTAATGCACTATGGCGTTCTCCATTTTTGTTTAGTTCTTCTGCCAAGCTACCCTACTACGGAGCGTCGCAGTGCATGAATTTAAAGAGGAAGCATCTGTGTGCGATCACCTGACTAGGAGCGCAAGATTTCTTCTCATTTTAAGCCAGACTAAACACTAAAGGGGTATTCCCCAGCGCACCTTTGTACACGGGATTTTATACGATGAGCCCATCTGGTACAGGTGAATCCGTCACACCCCCACAGCAGAGTAGCACAGTGGGCAGCACTATTTACCTCCACCAGTCACTCTCCGGGTCTGGAGACATCTTCAGTAGAAGGCACTTCTCTCCTGGTGTCTGAGAATCTAATAGCAGCACTCTAGCAACTGAGGCATTCTCAGACACTAGGGGAGAAGCCTGGTACTAGGGTTGTTTCTGGACTCCAGAGACCGAGCTGTCAGAGGAGGTAAGTACTGCCGCCCACTGTGCTACTCTGCTATAGGGGATCCGGGGACCGACACTTGGGACACCTCAGCATGGATTCTTCAAGTCTAGCGGCAAACCTGGATGTCACTGTTGGGGAATGAAAGAATGGAAAATGGTTATGAAATAATGGGAAGTAATTCTGCTGCAATAAGGGCTGTTATACTCACAGTAATTCCTCTATCCGGCTTGTTGTCAGAGCCGCCATCAGGTCACTGAAGTTACCTCTCCCCAGATCGTTCTCAGTCAGGTTCAGCTTCCTCAGAGTCAGGTTATTCCTTATCGCGGATGCCAGGTAGGGCAGGGAAGTGGGGGGCAGGAAATTACAAGAAAAGCTGTGGGAGAAGGGAAGAGTGTCACCAAAAATCTGGTATTAAAATCAAGATTAAAAGTGCATCCAATTTATGTTTTCTCCTCCTTATATCAATTGAAATTATCTGTTTTATTCCACTGTCAAAATCATTTGATTGTCCAAACAGAACTCCACTTCTACCAGTTGTATTTGTTTATATAAGGTATACATCTTGTTCCATAACAACACCTGACCCTTGATCCTTCACCCTTAAGGGCCCTTTTCCACTAGCGGCGTTTGCGATGCTGAATCGCAAAATCACAAACCGCTTTAAAAATCGCTACGGTTTACTAAATAACATTGGAATCGCGGTAGGTTATTTCCACTACCGCGATTCGTTTTTGGCTCAGCCGCGATCGCGCTGCGGAGCGATATTTGCCACGATTTTGCTATGCACACTACAGCATAGCAAAATCGTGAATGCAATCGCCAGAACTTTCCTGCATTTTGCGATTCAGCAATCGCTAGCGTTCAGCGTGAACGCTAGCGACTGCTAGTGGAAAAGGGCCCTAACTCAGGTGGATCAGTACAGTCAATTAAGCATTTTAGCATACGTGCCACAATCCCTCTATAAAATAAATGAACCTGCCAGCCATTTTACTGTCGGCCTGGAGTGTAGGGAGAGCTATGCTGCTGACTGAGGACAGATAGTTTGCTGCTGACACTGTTTTGTGTCTGCCAGTGCTACGCAGCTGCTTTCATAGGTGTATTGCTCCTTGCAATTCATCAACCAGACGCCCCAGTCCTTTTCAGGACTGATCCTGTTGTATTTTTTCTTGTTGTTGTTTGTAGTGTGGTGTGTAGCTTTTAGTATAGTGTGTGGCGATGTCACTGTTATAGCCCATCACTGTGCTTGATTAAAGTGATTGAGTGACCACAAATTACTTTACAAATGTTGTGTCCCCTCACTTGCCATTGTCACACAAAGCATTTTACATCACTGTTGAGTTTGTAGTGCAGTGATTTTGGCCCCACACTGCACACACAGCATACTCTGTGACCGCACTGTACTTTGTAACCACAGTACACTTTACACATATTGGGCTTGATTCACAAAGCGGTGATAACCCAGTTATCACGCCTAAAAGACTTTAGGCGTGATGACCTTTTCACCACTGAGTTATCACCGCTTTTTCCTGCTCTTCGCGCGAAGTTACCGCGTGTACGCGCGTAAGAGCGCGCGCAAAATCCCATAGGGTTTAATGGGAGCTTCGCGCGAAGCGTCGGGTGTTGCGCGCGCACTTACGCGCGTACGCGCGGTAACTTCGCGCGAGTTTCTTCTTATCACGCCTAAAGTGAGTTTAGGCGTGATAAGGGGCTTTTCACTGGCGTGCAAACACTTTGCACCGCTTTGTGAATCAAGCCCATTGTGTCACATGACGTTCTCACACAAAGCATTTCACATCATTGTTCTTATATTGCAAAAGGAAAGCATATGACCCATAGAGTAGCACTATACCAGTGATGGCTAACCTTGGCACTCCAGCTGTGGTGGAACTACAAGTCCCATGAGGCATTGCAATACTCTGACAGCTCTAAGCATAACTCGGGGAGGCAGAGGCATGATGGGATTTCTAGTTTTGTCACAGCTGGAGTGCCAAGGTTAGTCATCACTGCACTATGCATTGATATAGAAAATGATAAACAATTTATTGTATCATCAAACACTATGGGCTTGATTCACTAAGATAAATAGCATGCCTTGTCAGAGTCAACACGCCTTATCAGAGTTAACACACCTTGGGTCCGATTCTCAAATGCATGATAACTCAGAGCATTTATCACGCGATGTGCTGCTCGCACTGCTCATCATGCAAACAGCGTTAGTTCACGTGATAAGCGAAGGTCATATTCACGTATCACATGAAAAGCACACATGATTGCGCGATAACCTTCGCTAATCATGTGAACTAACGATGTTCGCGTGATAAGCAGTGCGAGCGGCACATCGCTGTGATAGAAGTTATTACGCTTTTGAGAATCAACCTCTTTATCAGAGTTAACACGCCTTATCAGAGTAGCATAGCCTTATGGCTGCTAACTGGCAATGACGAGAGCTCCACTTGTCCTGCCCTGAGCCCCTGCGGGTCCAATCACTTTGAAGGGCATTATAAATCACTTTGAAGGGCATTATCCCCGCACTTTGGCCCAATAGGCTGCCTGTCACTTATCAGGCAGCCAATTGGGCCAATCAAAGTGCGGGGATAATGTCCGCTAAAGTGAATGAACCCGCAGGGGCTCAGGGCAGGACAAGTGGAGCTCTCGTCATTGCCAGTTAGCAGCCATAAGTTGGTTATGGATACTCTGATAAGGCGTGCTAACTCTCATAAGGCTTGTTAACTCTAATAAGGCATGTTATTTGTCTTAGTGAATCAAGCCCTATATGTAAGGATAAAATCTTAAACACATGCAGGACACCTCAAGAAATGCATCAATAACATCCAAAGAATATTGCATCTATAAATCATCCAATAAAAAAGTATAGCTCAAATAACTATCACCAGAGGGGCTCTATAAGAGAGCCCCTTCAGGGCTTGACCCAGGTTCAGCAGCCACTTATAAGAAAAGGTGCAAGATATAGTGCATAAGTGACATATCAATAAGACATCCATAATTGTCAGTCAAAACTACATAAAAAAAAAAAATTATATATATATATATATATACAAAAAAATTTGCAACAATAATCGATATAAATAAATCCACACCAAAGTTAAGGAATGCTAAAGATTGTGAATAGCAATGATCAGATGCTGGGGACACATAGGGCCTGATTCACAAAGCGGTGCTAACAGTTAGCACCCTGGTGAAAAGCCCTTTATCACGCCTAAACTCTGTTTAGGCATGATAAGTTTAGGTGTGATAAGTTTTTAGGCGTGATAAGTTTAAGCACCAACTGGGTTAGCACCGCAGTGCACAGCTGATCAAAAGTTTTGCGCTAGCAAAGTCTGGTGCACTTTGCATAGAGTTTTTAATGGCGCTGCTTTGCGTGCGGGACTTTGCATGCGATCTAAACTTATCTAAACTTAGCATGCCTAAACTTATCATGCCTAAACTTATCATGCCTAAACTGAGTTTAGGCATGATAAAAATGGTTATCACGCCTAGGGCTCGATTCACCAAGCGGTGCAAAGTGTTAGCACCGTGGTGAAAAGGCCCTTATCACGCCTAAAGTCACTTTAGGCATGATAAGAAGAAACTCGCGCGAAGTTGCCGCGCGTACGCGCGTAAGTGCGCGCGCAACACCCGACGCTTCGCGCGAAGCTCCCATTAAGCCCTATGGGACTTTGCGCGCGCTCTCACGCGCGTACGCGCTTACGCGCGGTAACTTCGCGCGAAGAGCAGGAAAAATCGGTGATAACTCAGTGGTGAAAAGGTCATCACGCCTAAAGTCTTTTAGGCATGATAACTGGGTTATCACCGCTTTGTGAATCGAGGCCCTAAAGTATCTAACTGGGTTAGCACCGCTTTGTGAATCTAGCCCATAGGGCTCGATTCACAAAGCGGTGCTAACCCAGTTAGAGACTTTAGGCATGATAACCATTGCACCATGCTGGTGAAAAGCCAGTTTAGGCGTGATAAGTTTAGGTGTGATAAGTTTAGGTGTGATAAGTTTAGGCATGCTAAGTTTAGATAAGTGTAGATAGCGTTCAAAGTCCTGCACGCAAAGCAGCGCCATTAAACTCTATGCGAAGTGCACCAGACTTTGCTAGCGCAAAACTTTTGATCAGCTGTGCATTGCGGTGCTAACGCAGTTGGTGCTTAAACTTATCATGCCTAAACTTATCACACCTAAACTTATCATGCCTAAACTTATCACACCTAAACTTATCACACCTAAACTTATCATGCCTAAACTGAGTTTAGGCGTGATAAAGGGCTTTTCACCAGGGTGCTAACTGTTAGCACCGCTTTGTGAATCAGGCCCTTTAGGCGTGATAACCATCGCACCACTCTGGTGAAAAGCCAGTTTAGGTGTGATAAGTTTAGGCATGATAAGTTTAGGTGTGATAAGTTTAGGCATGCTAAGTTTAGATAAGTTTAGATCGCTTGCAAAGTCCCGCACGCAAAGCAGCGCCATTAAACTTTATACGAAGTGCACCAGTCTTTGCTAGCATAAAACTTTTGATCAGCTGTGCACTGTGGTGCTAACGCAGTTGGCGCTTAAACTTATCACACCTAAACTTATCACACCTAAACTTATCATGCCTAAACTTATCACACCTAAACTTATCACACCTAAACTTATCATGCCTAAACTGAGTTTAGGCATGATAAAGGGCTTTTCACCAGGGTGCTAACTGTTAGCAACGCTTTGTGAATCAGGCCCATAGGGCTCGATTCAGTAAACGGTGCTAACCCAGTTAGCACGCCTAAAGGCTTTGGGCGTGCTAACTAGAGTGCTAAGTAGTTAGCACATACAAACTACTTAGCACCGTAGTTAGCACATGCAAACTTAGCACCGTAGTTAGCACATGCAAACTACTACTTAGCACCGTGCTAACTAGGGTGCTAAGCTCCATGGTTAGATACCCCTGGTCTTGCTAATTATGATCTTGTAAAAGATAAAATATTTGGAAATATAAATTCAATCTGAGCTCTATATATTATGTGACGATCATTATATTATTGTTAACAATACCTCTCATCTTCCACAGTGATAATTGATGCTGAAGCTACTGGTGGAAAAGTTAGGAGGCGCACTGCTACACTGCATATTCTGTCATATGTTCCTTTTCTTTGTTGAATAAACACTGATTTTTTTTAAAAACTAGGGTGCTAAGTAGTTTACATGTGCTAACTACGGTGCTAAGTAGTTTACATGTGCTAACTACGGTGCCAAGTAGTTTGCATGTGCTAATTACTTAGCACCTGTAACGATTGTGGAATTCTCTCCGTGAACAGCGCACAAGGCGTGCGCTGACACTGCGGAAATCCTCCACAAGCGTATAATTTGCGGGAACCCAGCAAAAGGTGCACTGTACCTGTAGAGGGAAATTCCTGTCGACAGGTGGAGCTGTGGAGTGCAGAGGAACAGCTCCTCTGCCCTGCCACACACGCCAGACAGGAATTGCACGAGGGGCAGAAACGCAATCGCAAGAGAGGCGATTGAGAATGAGCACAGAGACAGATTGTATGTGTGTGCACCAAACTAGTCGCCAACCCGCGACGGTGCACACACCACAGCAGATATGAAATAGGAACGCGATCGCGAGAGGTGCGATCGCCAGACGTGACACAAGGCTACAGCAAGGCAGAGCACGAGAGTAGCAAAGGCACAGCAAATCATACAATGAGAAGACACGGAAAATAACAAACGCTAACTGAACGCGAACACCGCACTCATTCGCAACAGTGCACGCGTTCGTGCGCGGTCCCCGCGTGATAAGCATAACAGGGACAACCACGCCTAACTAACCACCGACAGACAAACATAAAACAGAGGACGCGAGCGCTTGCTTAACGGTTACCTCACCGAGCCTCCAGCAAGCGTTCGTAGCAGACAAGACAGACACACGAAAACAGGAACAAGCGAGAGACAGGATCCACAGCACTAGCGAAAGAGGCTAGTGCGATCCAGGGAGACAGAACAGAAGGATCCACAGCACTAGCGCAAGGCGAGTGCGATCCAAGTATAGCAAGAGAGTAGCAGACCAGAAGGATCCACAGCACTAGCGCAAGGCGAGTGCGATCCAGGAAGACAGAACAGATGAGATAGCTGGTAGCAACTGCTGCTCCAGCTATACTCCAAGAACAAAGATCAGAACGATCTCCTGTCGGCCACCGCTGGGACAGGACAATCGCAACAGACAAACAAAACAGATATGCACTCCTAACTGCACTAGGGAAACCTGCCTAGTGCAGTCCCAGGAATTACTCTAAGCTAATCTTCAAACAAAGAGCAAGGCTGACACTCCTCCAGGAGTGTTTCACAGGAAGAACCATTATGACCAGCAAAGGACTCTGGGAAACATAGCTCCTTATATAGCAAGCCTACAAAGGATGTGGCTAGGCAATTTGCATGACAAACGCATGCAAATTCCTCAGCAGCAGCAAGCTGCAGAACTGACAAAAGGTCTTTCTTCCAAGACCTGCAGAATGCAGACCTGAACAGTGGTCAAAAGGCTGCCTGCCTGCGCAGGCAGCCGCGCGGATCCTCACAGTACCCCCCCCCCCTCTAGGGTCGACTTCCAGACGACCCTCAAAACTGCTATTAGCAAAAGACTCTACCTGAAGACTCATGAAGGTCGGGACAGCCCGACAAGGTCCAATTCAAGAGTCAGTCCACCCGAAACCGACCTCATCGGAAGCAGAAGCCACCGAAACATGCCCATCAGTACTACAAGTCTCAGTGTAACACCCATCAGGACTGTGAATACCAGAGGAGAAGCCATCGACACCCTCCAGACAATACCCACCACCTTCCAAGGAGCGTCCGAAGACACCATACCTGCCACAATACCTGTTCGAAGTGTCTCTTTCAAGACAAAAGCCACTGTTGATCCTATCCAGGGTATCAAGCAAAATCTCTCCCGGAATCTCCCAAAACCCTTTGGAGCTCTGCAGAGATCCCAAGAGGCCAGAACGCTCACCAGGCTCACATGGAGAACCGCCAAAAACCCCTATGGAACCAATGATTATTCTGGATTCAGAATTACCCAGACACCCATCAAGATCAGGACTTTCCGGGACCACTTCTGGGCATGCGACCAGGCAGGCCATATCAGAGCATGTCTCCACTGAGGAAGCATCTGAGTATGCTGGTAACCGAGGCACACTTGGGCTTTCTGGGTCACAGAGCACATTGGGGTACACCAGCACAGGAGAAACCTCAGGACATGTTGGGGAACTGCCAACCTCAGAGTCCGACACGAGAAAACCAAAACCAGGACCGGGCATAAATTTATCACGAGTAGAGGCTACAGGCACTGGTCTTTCAAAAGAAGACTCGGACTCAAATTCAGAAATTTCTGTGACTGCAATATCATCATTGACTACACATGCATGAAGCTCCACCTGAGCTGAAAAGGTAGTCAGCACAACAGCAATGCCCACTGAAGTGGGCAAAACCTCAGACGGATCTGGGGGGCAGGAGGTATCTCCCAGAAGTTCTGCACCCTTTAGGAGGGACTTGGAAACCTCCAAAACATCAACTAAGACTTCAGAAATGTCATTCTCCAAGTTTTCTATGAAGGATTCTGAACTATCCATGTTACAGGGCTGAACATTAAATACCTCCTGCAGACAGGGCAGATGTCCCAGGAATGGTTCCACCATAAGCTGAGACTGAATTTCATCATCATGAGGAGAATGTACAGGTATATTTACTGGAACACACACTGACTCCCTAACTTCAATCTCACTGCACCCATAATTCTGCGTAGCAGTCAAACTAGCTTGCAACTCCAAAACTGCAGAAAAACAGGTGAGAATAGCAGCAATACCTAGACGAGCCTCTAGGGGCACTGCAGGAGATATTGTACAAGGCAATATTGACTCATCCAGAGTACAGGGTGGAGAGTCGGAGCTCTCTTCAAGGCAAGAAAGGGATTTCCAAATGTCAGTGTGATTGGACATCATATTGTTATTCATGGTACAGAGCAGGCTCAGAGAAACCTTCTCTGGACCCAGCAAGGATGCTTCAGAGTCAGATTCGCAAAACCAAAGTGCTGTCTCACTCTTAGACTCGACCAACGATGCCGAATCCGAGGAGACAGAACGCAAAATTTGCGAATCCAAGATCGCTTTAGGCTGTGAAACTGACGCTTTCACAGCGCAAATCTCCGCGATCTGCGGAGCAGACTGCAAGGCATTTAGGACAGAAACACTGGAGCAACTGTCATCAGGCCACAGGCCCTCACAGGTGTGAACAGGGTGAGACAAAGACGCCTTTGCAGTAGAAATAGCGACAACATCAGGAAAAACTTTTTTAAACATATTAATTTTACTTTTGATGCTGCATAATTTAGGAATTTTCCCCATAGCAGGATCACAGATGGAAGATCTTAAAGATCTGTCTCTAAATGACAAGGGGTCCCACACATCCTTGAGAAAACTGGCACATCCATGCCGATCACAATCTGCAGGAACATAAGGGGAAACAGGCATCAGATCGCACAGATTCAAACTGCACACAGTCAGGAGAGAATCCTCCAGGATTCGCACAGGAATCAACCACAGTGGCACACCCATTCATTTCAGATCGCACAATGTCAAGACTCACATGCTTTACCCCAGAAAGGCAGGAACAATCATCCGACAACGATGTCTCTTTATTGGAATCAATTGGTTGGTGTGTGTGCAACTCATCCAAAATCGTCTGCCACACATACAACACCGGATCCACAAAACACCTGTCACACTCATCAGAATCAATCAAAGTGTACACGGAATTGAGACAATCATTCAAGACATCTTCGCTTTTTGCGATGTAAAAATCGCAAAAGGCTTTCCAATCAAAATCAAATTCCTCCATCAAGGCCCCCATGTCCCATGAGGCAAATGGAGGTTCAAACAGGCCAGTATCCAGATAATCTCCATATGGATGGAGTTCAGGAACAAGAACAGATTTTTTAACTGCTTTAATATAGTGTGCGATCCAACCTATAATAGGATCCACATAAGCTTTGGATTGGGGCAAAAAACCTGAAGACTGAGCAACATCATCATACACATCATTAGGGAGTGTTTTATTCAGATGCTTGCGTCTTTTAATTTTCCCCTTTTTAGCCACTTTGCATGTCTGGTTAAATGCAAGAAACGTATCCAGGCAGTTCTCTTGCATCTGTTTAGAAGCAAAAGTGGCACGAGAAGCAATGAACTGATCATCATACTGAATGCTTTTGCACATTTCAGACTTAACAGAAATAACCTCTTTATTTGTGGTTGCTAGGGGCAACAAATCTTTTGGCTGACAAGCCGAATCAGCAGATTGGCCTGCAAGCACAAACTCATTAACATATGGTAATGACACAGAAATGTTGCATAACCTAATCTGATCAGCATCATGCACTGCAGGAAAAAACTCATAGAAATAACCTGGCAGGGGAATTCTAAGCTTACGAGAAAATACATGACTCAGAAATCTGCGAGGATTATGTCTCAGATTTTTGTGTCTGGCATACTCATCAGCCCACACGAACAGATCCCCTTGGAAAGGATTGTAAGCAATCTGACCACTCCAAGTGGAAATATTGGTGGCCTGAAATTAAGGATTTGCCAAGAATCTGAAACATTCTGATATAAACTCATCTCTGGTTTCAGAGTCCAGTATCTTAAACCTCTTAAAGACATAGGAGCCATATTTGACCAAATCGTACAAATCAGAAATTCCCTCTACACTGGGAATTTTGGTTGGGCTGGTCATACTGTAACGATTGTGGAATTCTCTCCGTGATCAGCGCACAAGGCGTGCGCTGACACTGCGGAAATCCTCCACAAGCGTATAATTTGCGGGAACCCAGCAAAAGGTGCAATGCACCTGTAGAGGGAAATTCCTGTCGACAGGTGGAGCTGTGGAGTGCAGAGGAACAGCTCCTCTGCCCTGCCACACACGCCAGACAGGAATTGCACGAGGGGCAGAAACGCAATCGCAAGAGAGGCGATTGAGAATGAGCACAGAGACAGATTGTATGTGTGTGCACCAAACTAGTCGCCAACCCGCGACGGTGCACACACCACAGCAGATATGAAATAGGAACGCGATCGCGAGAGGTGCGATCGCCAGACGTGACACAAGGCTACAGCAAGGCAGAGCACGAGAGTAGCAAAGGCACAGCAAATCATACAATGAGAAAACAATGAAAATAACAAACGCTAACTGAACGCGAACACCGCACTCATTCGCAACAGTGCACGCGTTCGTGCGCGGTCCCCGCGTGATAAGCACAACAGGGACAAGCACGCCTAACTAACCACCGACAGACAAACATAAAACAGAGGACGCGAGCGCTTGCTTAATGGTTACCTCACCGAGCCTCGAGCAAGCGTTCGTAGCAGACAAGACAGACACACGAAAACAGGAACAAGTGAGAGACAGGATCCACAGCACTAGCGAAAGAGGCTAGTGCGATCCAGGGAGACAGAACAGAAGGATCCACAGCACTAGCGCAAGAGGCTGGTGCGATCCAGGAAGACAGAACAGCAGGATCCACAGCACTAGCGCAAGGCGAGTGCGATCCAAGTATAGCAAGAGAGTAGCAGACCAGAAGGATC